>NC_080180.1:67787021-67790477 GCF_950295315.1 Erinaceus europaeus
GGGTTAGGGTTAGGGTTAGGGTTAGGGTTAGGGTTAGGGTTAGGGTTAGGGTTAGGGTTAGGGTTAGGGTTAGGGTTAGGGTTAGGGTTAGGGTTAGGGTTAGGGTTAGGGTTAGGGTTAGGGTTAGGGTTAGGGTTAGGGTTAGGGTTAGGGTTAGGGTTAGGGTTAGGGTTAGGGTTAGGGTTAGGGTTAGGGTTAGGGTTAGGGTTAGGGTTAGGGTTAGGGTTAGGGTTAGGGTTAGGGTTAGGGTTAGGGTTAGGGTTAGGGTTAGGGTTAGGGTTAGGGTTAGGGTTAGGGTTAGGGTTAGGGTTAGGGTTAGGGTTAGGGTTAGGGTTAGGGTTAGGGTTAGGGTTAGGGTTAGGGTTAGGGTTAGGGTTAGGGTTAGGGTTAGGGTTAGGGTTAGGGTTAGGGTTAGGGTTAGGGTTAGGGTTAGGGTTAGGGTTAGGGTTAGGGTTAGGGTTAGGGTTAGGGTTAGGGTTAGGGTTAGGGTTAGGGTTAGGGTTAGGGTTAGGGTTAGGGTTAGGGTTAGGGTTAGGGTTAGGGTTAGGGTTAGGGTTAGGGTTAGGGTTAGGGTTAGGGTTAGGGTTAGGGTTAGGGTTAGGGTTAGGGTTAGGGTTAGGGTTAGGGTTAGGGTTAGGGTTAGGGTTAGGGTTAGGGTTAGGGTTAGGGTTAGGGTTAGGGTTAGGGTTAGGGTTAGGGTTAGGGTTAGGGTTAGGGTTAGGGTTAGGGTTAGGGTTAGGGTTAGGGTTAGGGTTAGGGTTAGGGTTAGGGTTAGGGTTAGGGTTAGGGTTAGGGTTAGGGTTAGGGTTAGGGTTAGGGTTAGGGTTAGGGTTAGGGTTAGGGTTAGGGTTAGGGTTAGGGTTAGGGTTAGGGTTAGGGTTAGGGTTAGGGTTAGGGTTAGGGTTAGGGTTAGGGTTAGGGTTAGGGTTAGGGTTAGGGTTAGGGTTAGGGTTAGGGTTAGGGTTAGGGTTAGGGTTAGGGTTAGGGTTAGGGTTAGGGTTAGGGTTAGGGTTAGGGTTAGGGTTAGGGTTAGGGTTAGGGTTAGGGTTAGGGTTAGGGTTAGGGTTAGGGTTAGGGTTAGGGTTAGGGTTAGGGTTAGGGTTAGGGTTAGGGTTAGGGTTAGGGTTAGGGTTAGGGTTAGGGTTAGGGTTAGGGTTAGGGTTAGGGTTAGGGTTAGGGTTAGGGTTAGGGTTAGGGTTAGGGTTAGGGTTAGGGTTAGGGTTAGGGTTAGGGTTAGGGTTAGGGTTAGGGTTAGGGTTAGGGTTAGGGTTAGGGTTAGGGTTAGGGTTAGGGTTAGGGTTAGGGTTAGGGTTAGGGTTAGGGTTAGGGTTAGGGTTAGGGTTAGGGTTAGGGTTAGGGTTAGGGTTAGGGTTAGGGTTAGGGTTAGGGTTAGGGTTAGGGTTAGGGTTAGGGTTAGGGTTAGGGTTAGGGTTAGGGTTAGGGTTAGGGTTAGGGTTAGGGTTAGGGTTAGGGTTAGGGTTAGGGTTAGGGTTAGGGTTAGGGTTAGGGTTAGGGTTAGGGTTAGGGTTAGGGTTAGGGTTAGGGTTAGGGTTAGGGTTAGGGTTAGGGTTAGGGTTAGGGTTAGGGTTAGGGTTAGGGTTAGGGTTAGGGTTAGGGTTAGGGTTAGGGTTAGGGTTAGGGTTAGGGTTAGGGTTAGGGTTAGGGTTAGGGTTAGGGTTAGGGTTAGGGTTAGGGTTAGGGTTAGGGTTAGGGTTAGGGTTAGGGTTAGGGTTAGGGTTAGGGTTAGGGTTAGGGTTAGGGTTAGGGTTAGGGTTAGGGTTAGGGTTAGGGTTAGGGTTAGGGTTAGGGTTAGGGTTAGGGTTAGGGTTAGGGTTAGGGTTAGGGTTAGGGTTAGGGTTAGGGTTAGGGTTAGGGTTAGGGTTAGGGTTAGGGTTAGGGTTAGGGTTAGGGTTAGGGTTAGGGTTAGGGTTAGGGTTAGGGTTAGGGTTAGGGTTAGGGTTAGGGTTAGGGTTAGGGTTAGGGTTAGGGTTAGGGTTAGGGTTAGGGTTAGGGTTAGGGTTAGGGTTAGGGTTAGGGTTAGGGTTAGGGTTAGGGTTAGGGTTAGGGTTAGGGTTAGGGTTAGGGTTAGGGTTAGGGTTAGGGTTAGGGTTAGGGTTAGGGTTAGGGTTAGGGTTAGGGTTAGGGTTAGGGTTAGGGTTAGGGTTAGGGTTAGGGTTAGGGTTAGGGTTAGGGTTAGGGTTAGGGTTAGGGTTAGGGTTAGGGTTAGGGTTAGGGTTAGGGTTAGGGTTAGGGTTAGGGTTAGGGTTAGGGTTAGGGTTAGGGTTAGGGTTAGGGTTAGGGTTAGGGTTAGGGTTAGGGTTAGGGTTAGGGTTAGGGTTAGGGTTAGGGTTAGGGTTAGGGTTAGGGTTAGGGTTAGGGTTAGGGTTAGGGTTAGGGTTAGGGTTAGGGTTAGGGTTAGGGTTAGGGTTAGGGTTAGGGTTAGGGTTAGGGTTAGGGTTAGGGTTAGGGTTAGGGTTAGGGTTAGGGTTAGGGTTAGGGTTAGGGTTAGGGTTAGGGTTAGGGTTAGGGTTAGGGTTAGGGTTAGGGTTAGGGTTAGGGTTAGGGTTAGGGTTAGGGTTAGGGTTAGGGTTAGGGTTAGGGTTAGGGTTAGGGTTAGGGTTAGGGTTAGGGTTAGGGTTAGGGTTAGGGTTAGGGTTAGGGTTAGGGTTAGGGTTAGGGTTAGGGTTAGGGTTAGGGTTAGGGTTAGGGTTAGGGTTAGGGTTAGGGTTAGGGTTAGGGTTAGGGTTAGGGTTAGGGTTAGGGTTAGGGTTAGGGTTAGGGTTAGGGTTAGGGTTAGGGTTAGGGTTAGGGTTAGGGTTAGGGTTAGGGTTAGGGTTAGGGTTAGGGTTAGGGTTAGGGTTAGGGTTAGGGTTAGGGTTAGGGTTAGGGTTAGGGTTAGGGTTAGGGTTAGGGTTAGGGTTAGGGTTAGGGTTAGGGTTAGGGTTAGGGTTAGGGTTAGGGTTAGGGTTAGGGTTAGGGTTAGGGTTAGGGTTAGGGTTAGGGTTAGGGTTAGGGTTAGGGTTAGGGTTAGGGTTAGGGTTAGGGTTAGGGTTAGGGTTAGGGTTAGGGTTAGGGTTAGGGTTAGGGTTAGGGTTAGGGTTAGGGTTAGGGTTAGGGTTAGGGTTAGGGTTAGGGTTAGGGTTAGGGTTAGGGTTAGGGTTAGGGTTAGGGTTAGGGTTAGGGTTAGGGTTAGGGTTAGGGTTAGGGTTAGGGTTAGGGTTAGGGTTAGGGTTAGGGTTAGGGTTAGGGTTAGGGTTAGGGTTAGGGTTAGGGTTAGGGTTAGGGTTAGGGTTAGGGTTAGGGTTAGGGTTAGGGTTAGGGTTAGGGTTAGGGTTAGGGTTAGGGTTAGGGTTAGGGTTAGGGTTAGGGTTAGGGTTAGGGTTAGGGTTAGGGTTAGGGTTAGGGTTAGGGTTAGGGTTAGGGTTAGGGTTAGGGTTAGGGTTAGGGTTAGGGTTA